>NC_043757.1:2744729-2747229 GCF_902148845.1 Salarias fasciatus
CTGGGAAGCATATCGAGGATACTCAATGGATCCCCGCTTGCTCGCTGTTCGATGTAGTGAAAGACAATATCGACAACATTTGGCTATTTGCTCATTCTCTACCATAGCGCCCCCTACTGCTCAGTATTACTCGATGAAGTGCACGCCTCTGAGGTCTCAGATGTGACTTATTTGCTCCCGAGTGGCGAAGATTTCCTCAGAAAGCAGAACCGTGAGCAGTTTTCGGTCGGAACGTCTGCATCGACAGAATTCTCGAGAGAAACTCTGTTCTGCTGCAAACGATCGGCTTGCAGCCGCAGAGCTCAGGTGTCCACAAAGTGTCGGCGGAGGGATATTTAACTCCACGCAGACAGAAAGACATCTGCAGAGGAGCGGCCAGAAAAAACTGGGGAGCGCCGAAGGTCCACAGCCAGCAGGAGACGCACTGATCAGTACGTTAGAGGAAAACCTGCTGCCACTGTCCTCTCACGCCGAAGCAGAGTTCACAGCTGCTCGGGAGATGTGATGAGCAGAAACGTTCGGTGTGTGAGGGACAGTCCTCCAACCAGAAGTCACAATGTGAGTCACTGGATCCGTTTTAAAGGAGGAAAGAGAAAACAGAGGAACTCAAGAGTTTTGTCTTAAGATCCGACGATCAAGATTCAGACATGTAAACATCCATACTGGAAAGTTTTTGTTCTGCTAAAGAAGCAGTTTTGACCTGAATGCAATTTCTGAGACAAACTTCTCTCCTGAGGATTTCAGTTCATCTTCAATAAACTGAGAAGAGTCTCCAAAGGATAAAAATCTGTTTGGTTGTTGGGGCTGAAAGATGAGAGGAAGCAGCAGAAAGGTGCAGACTAAAGGAAAGCGTCTCAGACGCAGGTCCTGGTCTCTCCTCGAGAGGTCAGATCTGAGCGGAGGGTGACCTGGACACACCAGAAACACACCGTCACATCAGCTTCATCCTGATCAGACGCTGAATTCAGCTTCAGACTCGTGCTGCAACGAAACCAAGGTGAGAATCTGACAGCTGCTCTGTAAACCGAACACCTGAGAGGCGAAGCCAGGCAGCCGTGGACGAGGAGTCCTGTAGGTAAGGCTGCTGTGACCTCTGACCCCAAGTCAAACTGTGTGTGTGTGTGTGTGTGTGTGTTACTGTACTCTCTGGGAAACAAGGACAAAACCCGATCCCACATCCTGTTTCAGAGAATCAAAGATCGAGTCAGGTAATAGAGTACAGGCCCCGCCCCCTTTGACCCCGTGATCTCAGGATCACTGCACTGAAGGTGTGACCTTTGACCTACAGAGGGAGAACATATGTGGCTGTGGTGGACATACAGATGACTCCACATGAGGGGTCACACAGAGGAGAGCTCTGGTTACATTCTGGTTACATTCTGGTGTGTGTGTGTGTGTGTGTGTGTGTGTGTGTGTGTGTGTGTGTGTGTGTGTGTGTGTGTTGACTCGGTGTAAACAGATCTCTACTCAGATCTGCTGATGGAGGGCAGAGAAACAAACTATTTTTTTTACCTTCGACTGAGATCTGCAACGTGTTCCTGAAGCCAACTGCTGCTCGCCGCTGAGAGAGAGAGAGAGAGAGAGAGAGAGAGAGAGACATATATTCAGTACATATTCGACCCCAATCTTTCCACACAGTAAAAAAAAAGAAAGTTTTTTCTCAGATTTTACCAGAACAACTAAAACCAGACCAATAATAAACTAAATCCAAAACAACAGCAGACCAACAGCAGACCAAGCCAGATCAAAAAAAAAAACAGAAAAAACCAGCTTGAGTAAAATGTTCTGATCCAAACGATGGAGATTCAAACATGTGAACCTTCATGACGAAAACTCGCAGGAGGAAGATGGAGCTGAGGAGCACGGCAAAAAGTTGAATGGGAGGGGATGGAGAGAGCGAGAGGGTGGAGGGAGGAGCGGCCTGCGCCTCCTCCATGATGAGCAGATAGAAACACGGCCGCTCGCTCTCGCTCGGCTAAACACCGCACCTTTAATGTTTGACGACACCGACGAGTCCGCAGGCTTCCAGCTAGGTCAAAGGGCCTTCACTTCCCATCCTGCTCAGTCTGAGTGTGTGTGTGTGTGTGTGTGTGTGTGTGTGTGTGAGAGAGAGAGCGTGTGTGTTTTGTTTGTTTTGCTTGCAGGGTGAGTCAGTCTAAACAAACATTTTAATGGAGTGACTTATTTATGATCTGTGTGTACGACGAGGATGCACAGGGTGTGTGTGTGTGTGTGTGTGTGTGTGTGTGTGTGTGTGTGTGTGTTGGCATGTCTTTCTGCCTGCCTGCCCCCCCGGCACACTACATTACCACTGTCTGGAACATGGTTGCGTAATGCACTTTTAGTCTCGCTCCATCAGTGTGTGTGTGTGTGTGTGTGTGTGTGTGTGTGTGTGTGTGTGTTCCCCTCCCTCTCCAAAATGTCAGATGTTAAGTGATGTTGAGACTGCTCCGAATGTAGGAGCAGACAGCTGAGACACACACGCACATAAACACACACA
>NC_043757.1:2752229-2759729 GCF_902148845.1 Salarias fasciatus
AAAATCTTCCGAGGGGAGATTTCAGGGGTGCGGACAGACCAGCCGCAAAAACATTACCAACACTTGGGACTGGCTTTGTAATAGTCCATGCTAGCTTCTGGTCTGGATCTGGGTTTTGTTGCTGGATTTTAGGCTCATAAAGACAAAACTTCACTGCAAAAACTCAAAATATTATCAAGTTTTTTTAACTTGTTTTGAGTGAAAATGTCTCATTTTACTTGATTTAAGATAAATCCACTTAAAAATATTTCAGCAAGATAAAAAGACTTGCTTTAAGAGAACTCTTCTTAAAACAGACCATTTCACTTGTTCAATTTTACTTATTTCAAGGCAAAACAACTTTAATTTATGATTTTATTTTTCTTTTATTAGAATTTTGCATTTTTGCAGTGTTGAAGTCGTCAGTTCAAAGGAAGTCAGCCTTCATTCTCATGGCTGAACCCACTTGAGTTGAAACTTGTCTTCATGTGGAACCTGAACTGAAATGAGTTTGAGACAAAAGTCTCTCCTGGCAGTGTAATCCACAGGTTTCATGACCTTCATGTGTGAAGTGTGTGTGTGCGTGTGTGTGCGTGTGTGTGTGTGCCTTACACACCTTTCCTTCAGAATGAACAAAGCTCCCAGCTGGACCAGCACCGTGGAAGCGAACACTGCCAAAACCTCCAGCCTCTCAAACCTGCAGAGGGAGAGAAACCATGGTGACACCAGGCCAGGGAACCCCGGTTCGAACCCGACTTCTGGCAGCTTGGACACAAACAGCAACTGTCACCTGCAATCAGGGCCTGAGGGACATGGACCTGAAGTGTGAGTCTTTAACCGGACAGCGCCGACCTCCTGACCCCGCTGGGAGGTCACGGGGTTGATACGTCGCAGTGTGTCCGGGATGAGCAGCTTTGTCTCAGCGAGCGGTGTGTTGGGTTTACGGGTTAAAGCCCGGGCTGGCTGTCAGTGATCTCATGGCGTCCATAATGCCTCTGGTACATAATGTGCACGCAGGATTAATGTAAAAAAAGACGCGGCGGCATGTACAAGACGAGGCTAACGGCGGCAGCGAGGGCTCACAGGAAATATCAAAAAGCTCAGGAAGCATTAGCCTCCTTTTATATTCACCTTTTTAAGCTTCTGCTTCTGAACACAACATTTATATAATGTTGAGAACATCTTGTATTCTCAACATGTGTTACCTAGAGACCCTAAAACAACAGATTCATGAGATGAAATTCCAATAAAATCCAAGAAAGAAGTGTTATTTCATATTTGGTGTTCCACAGGGCTCTATTCTGAAACCACTGAAGTTTATACTCGCACCAATGACTTTCAGTTTTGTGCAAATGGCACCTTCCTGAATCTTTAAAAAGCTGCTCTAAACGACATTTTGTGAAATAAAACTTCAAATTAGCCAGCCTGTTCGGCCATGTGACGTGACGGTGACGACGTAAAAACAATTGTGTAAGTATAATGCGTTGCAGGAGGGGGAAGGGGGAGGGGGGTATGAATGAGTACAGAACATTAATGTGATACTATTACAGATTAGTAGGAGACTCACAAGATTACAGAGCTTACAAACATTATACACTGGTAGTATGTAATCTGTAGGCATCCAGGATATATGTGTATGTGTGTGTGTGTGTGTGTGTGTGTGTGTGTGTGTGTATGTGTGAGTGTGTGTGAGAATAAAACGAGACCATTTGTCTGACCAGTGATCCGATAAGCAGGCACCTGTAGGTTAATAGGTTGCCTCTATCCGTAACACTCCCACTCACTGACACGCGCGCGCACACACACACACACACACACACACACACACACGGATTTACTTTAATGTTCTGTGCTGCTCTTGCTGCTGTCTTTGGTTGGTGAATGTAAGCAGCCTGCTGAAAAGGCCAAAGCCTCCATTGGCCCGAATCAAATCATTCAAATTACCTGACAACAAAAAGTAGCAATAAACTATTTCCTCTGATCAACAGAAGACCAGATTAACAGAAAGAAAAATACTTTATACAGTCATGCAAAAAGAGCATTTACTCAGCCACCGATTGATCAAGTTCTCCCACTGGAAATGATGACAGAGGTCTACAATTTTCATCAATTCAAATGTGACAGACAGAATGTAAAAGGTGAGAGTTTCTTTTGTTTGTTTGTTTTTTTTTTTGAAGAATTTATTTTTAAATTACGGTGGAACATTAGTATTTGGTCACCTACAAACAAGCAAGCCCTCTGGCCCCCACAGACCTGAAACTTCTTCTTAAAGAAACTCCTCTGCCCTCCACTGGTTACCTGTACTATTGGCTCCTGTTTGAACTGGTTTCTAAAAGTTTCTAAAAGACACCTGACGACGGCCTCAAGCAGTTGGACTGCAAACTGCACCGTGGCCAAGGCCAAAGGGCTGTCCGAGAACCCCAGGAACTCAACTGTAGACCTGCACCAGGCGTCCAAGAAGGTCTTTGGAGGAAGAAAAACGGTGAGCTGGATCCCAAGAACACCATAGCTACTAAGAAGCATGGGGGTGGAACCATCATGGTTTGGGGCTGTTGTTCTGCAAAGGAGACAGGACGACTGATCTGTGTTCAGGAAAGACTACATGGGGCCAAATATGGTGAGCTTTAGGGCCAGAACCTCCTTCCATCAGTGAGAGCACTGGCCTTTCTCATCATTTTCAGGGACACAACTTGATCAATCAGTGGTCTGAAGATCACTGGTGGTCTGAAGGATTTTGTGTTGCGCACACTGAAGGAACTTTTTCTGGCATATCATGATTTTTGTGAAACGATAAAACCAAGAACATTGTTTTTCTTTAAACTCCATCTCATCTCCATGTGTTCAGTGTCGGCTACAGGAAATCGAACAACAGGACACATTTCTACATCCTGTTTTCCTCTCTTCTTCATCTTTCACTCAAAAACATCTTTCTCATCCTTGGTTCCATTTATAATTACTCAACACTGATACATGGACCAATCAGAGGCCAGTAAACCTGCATTCTGAACCTTTCTCCTCATTAACCTGTAGGAAAAGACCGACCCCTTGATTTTTAAAACAATCAGAATTTGTGCACTCCCACTGACTGAAATCTCTCTAATAAAAGAGGACACATGCGGCATGTGCTTAACATGTGTTGGCATGAGTGGCGTGTGATTGGACGGAGTGCGCAGACTGAATCTGCTCCCGAGCAACACGTTGTGGGTGTCAGAGATAAAAGTGATTCGCAGTGATTAATCGGCGGCGCGCCGTCTGATGATGGGGATGTTTTGGGGGAAAACTGAATTAGCGGCTGTCTCCTGGTATTGTGTTTGACAGAGCTGTCACGGCACGGCGTCACCGCGGTAACGCCTCGCTGACAGCGGCGCTATTAATATTTCTAATTGTTTCTAAACACTGAGGCTCTAATAAAGCTGCCGTCGGATCTCACACACACACACACACACACACACACACACACTGGAGAGCACACAGATGCTTCAGTGCAGTCCTGCATACATTCCAACAGTTAGCATTTCATCATTTCAGGTGATCAGACTCCAAATTACTTAGAAAATATCTTGTTTACCAGACTAACAGCACACACACACAAACACACACACTTAACAACAACGACTGACAATCCTGACTTAACCAGAGAGGGCACTGGACCTAACTTTCAGAATTGCCATGAAGCAGGAATTCACCATATTTCTGAGGAGTAAGAGGAATAGTAAGAAAGTAAGAGGAGTAAACCTAAAACACTGGAGTCCTTACAGACTACACACACATTACAAAACTATTTTACAAAACCCTTCATGTCAGACACTATGTACATAGTAAAAAGGGCAGTCTCAACCTCCCAGAAGAATTTAACCTGTTAGAAAAGAACCTTTTAGAAGGGATTAAACAAGGTTCCAAGCTGCAGCATTTGAATACAGAAAGACGGTCGTTCCTTTGGAAATCATGGAAACTCTGTTGAAAACAACAACAGACACTGAAGTATGGGACGAAAATATTCCTACGTAACAGATTCAGAGAAATGTAACATATTATCATCCAGAATGTCTCCGTATCTCCACATATGTAGAGTAAATAAACAACAGGCTGCTCTCCAAACAGTGACACGGCTTCAGGGACGAGATTTCACTGCCTCTGGGCCTCTGAAGAGATTCCCCTGTGCTGAGGTTAGAGTGGGGATCAAACAACCACTCAGCCCTGCAGAGGTTATCATGTCGCACTGAACATCCACAGCTAACTAGTCCATGTGCAGGAACTAGTCCCTCTCCGTGTGCAGTAACCAGTTCACTGGCTGCGGTGCTGCTGCTCTGACAGGTGTTTGTGTGGACGCTTCACGTTATGAGGAGCTGAACTCACCCGAAGGAGAAGACCTGACTGGGCTTCTTCATGGTGACCCAGGAGCTGATGAGACAGGTGATCAAGCTGAGGAAGAGGAGGAGGAGGAGGGACGTCAGTGAGTGACGGGGGGACGGGGGAGGACAGACGAGTCACACGGCGATCTGAAGAGTCAGTGAAGGACTAAAGAAACAAACTGGGAGGTCAGCCGCAGTTCAGCAGCTCCTCGGGCATCGACTCCAGAGAAAAGTTCATCATTTCAATAAACATCTCAGCCTTTCTTCTTTAATTCTTCAGAATTTCTTATTTCAGTATTGAAAGTCAAAGTTCAGTTATTAGAATTAAAATAGAAAAAAAATTAAATGCTTGTTCATATGAGAGCAGAAATAACTGAAAAAGGCTCATGTTTTGATGATATTTTTAGTTTTGAGATGTTTTAAAAATGAAATACTTTACAGAAAGTTCATTAGTTCAATAAATTTGTTTCACATTTATAAATTAAAGAAGGTATTCTTGTGCAGGAGATGCCATCACACACAAACACACAGTTAAGTGTATGATGTGAAAACACTGTTCTCCTCCTCACATCTCTGGGACATCTGTGAACAGCTCAGTGGAACCGGCGGGCGGGCGGGAGGCGGGGGACACTCACCTGAAGAGGTCGAAGATGGTGAGGTAGGTGTAGGCAGTCAGAGCTGAAAGACACAGAGACCAGAGTGAGGAAGCTGCAAGGAACCGAGACAAGGCCGGCGGTCAACTGGACTCGGAGGAACAAGTTCTCAGAAGGTTCTGGAACAGTGAAGCTGGATCAGGATTTCTGGACATGGAGGGATAAATGTGTCTCAGGTCAATAAGTTTTACTTTGAGCTGCATTGGGATGTATGACAAGTGGTAGACCGCCGCCGCCAGAGAGAAAGTCATTTTTGACTTCCAAGACCGACCCGGTTCATTCAAACCACAACCGCAGCACCGACTGACTCCTTGAAGTGATGAAGGGCCGGCGAGCCAGCAGGTCAGTTAGCCACTTAATGCACCAATTAGTCAATTAGTCAACAAACTAATCAGTCAGTTATCCAATCAGAAAGTGAGACGGACTGCCTCTCTGCTGGTGCTCGGGCCCGTCCGTCTGCCCTAATGCCTCCAACCAGCTTTCTGTAATCAGGCTGTGCTGTGGGGGATGAGGGGAGCGGATTAGAGCGGCTTTGTGCTGAGAGGAACATTTTGTTTCCCCATCACCGGCGTCCATGTTGGCCAACCTGACGCCCTGTAATCCTGACAGAGAGGCCCGCGGCGACCCGGGGAGGGGGGCGGACCGAGAGCGACAGTGACAGATCGACAGTTGAGGGATGGAGGCAGGGAGACGGCTGAGGGGGGAGGTGAGAAGGAGGACGGACAGGATGATGGACATGTGGACAGACAGGCAGACAGAGGGAAAGTGAATGAGTGAGAAAGAGGTGAAAGAGTAACAGATTGCGAGGAGGAAAACATCCGAGAGGCACAAACTAGAGAGTCGAAGCAGAGTGAGATTTTACTGATAAAGATACATCAACAGGGAAATAAAGTGACTCTTGAAAACCCCACATTATCCCGACACATTATCATGTTATGTTTCGATTTGGTTGCATCTTCAGTTCAGGATGAAGCTGAAACTTTAATGTTAGGCTGTTTTTAGTGACACTTCATCAAACTACTAACTACTGAAACACCAACTGTGAAAAGAGATTTTGAGTGCATGGTTCCAGTTTACACTGAAGATGGAGATGATATGTGACGTTATGTGTAATCATGTGCTGAAATACAGAGTTCAGATTTTACACATTGACAGAACAGGCAACAGACGTTTCTGAAAAAGTTGAGATCTCATCAATAATGCTAAATTTTTTTCAACAAGCGCTTCGACATACGAGATTTCTGAAGTACTAACACGAAGGGGTCATGCTTGCTCTCTGGAGAGTTTGTTACTTGGTTCATTACTTTTCAAGAGAAAGACAGAAGCATCTGCGTAGGCTAAGACAGTTCAGGATGAAAATAATTTGTTTTAAAGTTATGTTCAGACGCTGAAAGCGCATCGTTTTAATGTTTAGGTCCTCAAAATGGTAAAAACACGATGTCGGGCCACAAGTTTGTTTCTGTAATAAACCACACACACACACACACACACACACACACACACAACACACCCACACACACACACACACAAACTGCAGAGAACAACACCACTCCCAACAAACAATGGGAGAACACGGATATTCTACGGACAGACCAACAAGCTGGATTCTTGTTACGGTGCCTGTCAGCTCTAAAGCTACCAGGTCCAGAACATTCTGGATCCCCCCGTTTCCATGGAGATGGAAGTCCCGGCATTTTTCAAAAAGTTGCATTTTCAGTGGTTCTGAGCACCGTCGTTCATGTGATACGGACGCCCTAATGTAAACAGAAATTTTGTTTTCACTGGAACATGTCCCATCAACAAGGCCACATGTACACACTACTTCTTATTTTGTTACTTTAACCTGCAGTTCATAATGTAGGAAATCTGGAGAGGTTCCATTAAGCCACAGATTTTACCTGAACTCTAATAAACTCTAATGATCACTTCCCGTCTGCTGGTTTAAACAGCCAGTGAGTTCGTCCACAAGCTAACATCAGAGCTGACGTTAAAGTTTTTCTTTTTCCCTGCTTCAGTTTCCGTCCTCCACGGTGACGAGACGAAGAGCAGGGAAGAAGAGGAGATCTTATTTTGATTTACAGGAGCTTCTTTTCTACACACAAATCAATGAGGATTCGTTTCTCCGTCTCATGAAACCTTAGACATGTTTTGAACGTGTTCCTCTCATAAACCAGTCAATTCCTGTTATCAAGAAACAGACAAAACACCCAGAGCGGCTCAGAAGGCGACGGAATGTATTTAAATACAACTGACCCTGTGCATGTGTGTGTGTGTGTGTGTGTGTGTGTGTGTGTGTGTGTGTGTGTGTGTGTGTGTGTGTGTGTGTGTGTGTCTGTAAAAAGCAGGTGACAATAGAAAACAACAAAAACACAAACGCTGACATCACAGTGACCCTGAAACAGAACGAACGAATCGATACAGAGCTGAAGTTTCCCCTCGCTGTAGTCAGATAGGCTTACACACACACACACACACACACACACACACACACACCACACACACACCACACACACACA